>NC_051039.1:5460996-5505996 GCF_904848185.1 Acanthopagrus latus | reverse complement strand
CCACTCACAGCAGTTTCAACCGATTTTGGTCGCAGACGGACTTCTAACAGGCACGGAAGAGAAGAAAATCATGCTAATGCGCAAGATTACCAAGAATGGTGAGGTTAATCAAGAATTTGACATTAAACTCTCACATTAGTTGAAGTGCTCTGCTGGGATGAGCCGATGACGTCACGTGTCTTAGCACCACTGTGTTGAGCCGTAGAAGTAGTGAAAGCTCGCGCATCTGAGAAAAAAATCGTTATAAATCCTCATTTTGAGCAAATTTTATTGTTTTATAAGTTTTGGCTTCTAGCCCAAAATAATTGCTGGGGGGCGCTGCAGAGAAGACTGCCTACTGGCAATACTTGGCTACAAGGATGTAAATCTCTTCTTTCTGCATAACTGCATAACTTTCCTGCTAATTATTAAATTCATCTAAAAAGACTGAAGATGTTTATTAACCAATTTGGCTTGAAAAATACATGGAAACTTTCCATTTTAAGTTTTTACCCTTGCCTGGCGTGGTTTTTTGTCTTTTTCTGTACCTAGTTTAAACGCACAAAGAGGAAACACATTTTTTTGCGATGTATCAAAACCTCACAAGTTTTTTAATGGAAAACACGGCTTTTGAGACACAATTTTAAAACTCATTGTGATAATTATTTTACCCTTCATTGGGAAGAGGAGTAAAAATATGTCATCTATCGGTAATGTGCACTTAAAGGGATATTCTGGTGTAAGTTTAATCCATGGTCTAACACATCGTGACACAGAGTAGATGATTGCGTGTTAACAATAGATTGCAGTATACGCCTCTAACAAGAAACCGCCAGAAAGCTGCTGCAGGAGAGTGGTGAGTTGTGTTCACTTTACAACAGCAATCCGGCTAAAACTACATAAGTTAGCAGCCTGCAAACTTGATCTCTCGGGGGGGGGGCTCTTACTCGGTGTCACGGTGTGTTAGACCATGGATTAAATTTACACCGGAATATCCCTTTAACATGTTTGATCGGCCAGCACAGTGACCTGCTGGGTGACGTTGCACTGTGTTAAAAAAACAGTTGTAGGACGACACTGAATTCTCTCTGAAATTAATACGTGGGCTGTATTTGTCACACAGCATTTAAACTCAACCTTCTTATTTATGTGAGGGTGACACAGCAGCCAGGGTTTGGTTTTGCCCTACCTCGACTTTTATCACTTTATTTATTTACCCAGAACCACAATCTTTCCTTAACTTCACCCAAGCACTTAAAAATCTTAACCATGGTTTGGTTACCAGGAGTGGAAATGATCGATAAAAACAACAACACATGAAATGTGCTGACAGTGAACAGCTGGGAGACACATTTGATATAATTTATGTTGGTATGTTGACAGTCAACCACTTAACATCCAGTCCAAAAACCCCATTTATCAAGATTTGCATGTGCAGGCATAATGGAATATTTTAGTCGAGGAACCTTTTATCAATCATTCACCAACATCCCTCACAACTATTAGCTGTTGGCTCATTATGAAGTTTCAAACTTGTGTCCTGTTATTAATGACTTTTTGTCCAAGAAGACAGCAAGCTTGCTGCTCTAAATGTTTCCCTCATCCATCCGCCCTCTCTCATCAGCCCGAAGCCGAGCAGATAAAATATGAAACGTGTTTGACGTCGACTTGAATCCCCGAATGAAATAAAGCCACGTCGATGAATCTCTCCTTATTTTAGTACCCATAAATCTGTGGGTTTGAGGCATGTTGGGAGACATTTCCATCCAAATTCAGTCACAACTAGAAAAAAAAAATACACGCAGCCCTGTGTGTGATTATATCTGCATCAAATCCATCAAGCGGTTTAACGTAGCTACTACTTAGAAATCCTCCATCATCGCAAACGCTGCGGAATGACTTCATTATAATAACTGGATGATATAATATCCTGCTAGCGCTGCCATCTTTTTCTCTTCATTCGCTTCTTTTTTTTGCTCTCTGGTAGCTTTTTGACCTCCCCCCTCGCTCCTTCCTTCTCCCTCTCCCTCTCTCATGTGAGTCCACTGTGTGCCGGCCTCTGCCAGTGATCCATGGATGGTAATGGCCATTCCTGCTGCTCCCACAGCACACACCATTACTGCTGGAACACCCAGACGGAGCGCGACAGACGGAGGACGGAAAAGAGGGGGAAAAAGACCGAGCGAGAGGGGAAGAAGAAGAAGACGGGCCGAGAGAGAAAGGGAATATTTTGGTTTCAAAAAGCGTAATCATGACATGAAACTGGAAGCATGGCAGCATGTGTGTATGCTGCATATATGTGTGTGTGTGTATGTGTGAGTGTGTGTGTGTGTGTGTGTGGAGATCATTTCATGGTGAGGATTAGACAGGGCCAGGTAAGATATCTTGTTTCCTGTGACCTGCTCATCGCGAGGTTTCCCACACTCATCACTTCACTCTATCATCCCTCTCGCTGAGATATAAAACATGTAGACACTGACCTCCAACACACACACACACACACACACACACACCATTTCATTACACACTTACCCGTACCTTCATATGCTGCAGAGCTGTAAATCCAAATTATCTCCAAATACCTCATTTCAGTCGATCTGTGTGTGTGTGTGTGTGTGTGTGTGTGTGTGTGTGTGTGTGTGTGTGTGTAACGCTATATTCCTGTCATACTGAAAACTTGAGAGATGTGTGTGTTTCCTGTAACTCACTGCGGGTTATGATAACAACCGTTTCTCCTGTCAACAGCCCATAATGTCAGATTTACAGGGTTGCCCCCGGTAACCAGCCGGGGCTGGCGTGGCTGAGTGATTCTACAGCATCTGTCAGAGCGAGAGAGGCCATCTATCACACACACACACACACACACACACACACACACACACACACACACTCATATCTAACGTGTCTCTCAAACTGATTTTTTTCAGTACAACAGGGGAAAGATTTCAGGATGAGTAATCCAACACCTCTCCTCTGTCAGAAACCGTCCTCCACAGAAAACTGCCGTCATTGCTTGTTTTATTCAAACAGCTTAAAACCGTGTGTGTTTATGTTTCGGTCACAGACGCAGGACGCAGTTCTTGTAGTGCGGCGACAGGAAGTGGTTGGAGCGGATGAACACGAGCATCTGATTTTGTCCGGTTTGTCATTAAACATCTTTGGTTGTTTCAGCGATTTAAAGGCGCAGTGTGTAATAAATAACCAGCACGTCTTGGCCGGTGTCGGTCCAAAGTTCCTGTTCTGGTGGTCCAAACATTCTCTCCATCATATCTGCCAGCCTGACTCTACTCAGGTTGACTCAGCACAGAGTGGCAGGGGTTTGCATTTCCCTTACAATGATACTACCTGTGTGAAGGTGTGTCTTTAACTGATGACGTGCTAGTCTTAGTGGTCAGAGGAAACACACACACACACACACACACACACACACACACACACACACACACACACAAAGCTGCTAATAGAGCTCCATTTATTTGCTGGCAAACGTCCTCTGTTATCTAGTTATTTAAAAGCTTTGGGTTGGGTTTTCACCAGCAGTAACTGAAACTGATGAAAGCAAGCATGATGAAACAGCTGATATCTGAGAGCACTCCAGACTGAAGATGTCTTTCTCTCACGATTCCTGCACAGACCTGAGATCAGAACGGGGTCGTCACGGGTCAGCCGTGGTCATGAGATGTCACTGTGACCTGCTCAGAGGCGCAGTTTAAACCTACTCAGGAAAACGTCCATCCAGGGTGCAGCTTGGCTCATATAAAGGCCCTGGTCCTGAGCTGTCTGTCCACATCGCTAACGCTCCCTGAGCTAACTAGCCAGTGGCAGCTCCAGTTAGCAGCAGCTCTTGTATATCCTGCCTTTATATATGTCTGGTGCTCTTTTTAAAATGGAAAAAAAAATCATTTTAAATGGCTACTTTACATGGCATTTCTTCAATTCAAAGTGCTACAAAAAAAAGAAAAGATGAAAGAGAAGTGGATGATGTTTCAAGACTGGACCACGAGGTTTGGACCTGCTGTGAGTCTCGGTGGTTTCAGAGACTAAAGTATTCGACACTCTAAAACTTTAATTATAGTGGCAGCTGATCGTCCTTGCAGTGTCCATGTGGGTCACTTTTTCAACGGTTCAGTCACGAGGACTCATTGTTCAGACCGTCTTCCCACTTTTTCCTCGTTCTTTCTCTTTCTTGCAAAGTGAAAAAATAGCACAGACTAACTAAACAGTGCGAGTTATGCCTTTCTTCTCCGTTAATGTGATCAAAGCTGTGTTTTAACTGTTTTAAATGGGCCTCGCTGGCGGGCGTTTCCACTGATGTGAAACCCGGGGGACGTATCAGAGGATGTGATCGTGTACCACATTCACAGTCTGCCTGTTTAGTTCTTATCACACCGCACTACTTCTAGATCTGATCTTGATAGACTATTTTAATTCTTATCATAATAGACTATTTCATGCACTGATGCCTCTCTACTCCTGTGCAGCTGTGATGAGGTATAATTGGTTTGTTATGCACATATTCTCGCGCTGCCTCACCGTGCAGCGGACAGAATTTTATTGTGTTTTCTCTTGTTGCCTTTTCTTCTCTTTTGTACTTTCACTATTGTTGAAGCGGCAGCGTTGGCCTACTTCCCCTCTCTCTGTATCTTCAAACACACACACACAGATAGACACTGAACACAGCAGAGGTTAATAGTTGTTGCATTGGTGACGATCACTGATGCTTGTCCACCGAAGTGCGACCGCTGTCTCCTCTAATCTTAAACACACACGCAGTGACATGATGTCTTTGGGTTTCCCGTCAATGAATCTTGTACGTTCTCACTCAGTTAAACAGAGGACAGAGGGAGGATGAAAATACCTATTATTGTGATAGTATTTAGTTGGTAAGTATTTCAGGAGGCTCCTGGTTTTTGTTACTTCTTCTTCAGCCACTCTGAGCTTGTCTCCGTATCCGGTGAGTCATGTTGCACCCTGCAGAGCCACCGTGGTTCCACTTTTATGTCTCGGCCACTTCAACTCGTCCTCCTCACTTGTATTTTCAACCCAACTCACAGAGTACATGTTGGTGTATGTAATGTGCATTTCTTGATATAAACATTATGTTCGATATGCTGAAACTTTAAGATTCTTTGTTGGTGAATGTTGAACTGATGCTCTAATCGTCTTGTTATGTTAGGCACAAAAAACACTTGATTAGGGTTAGGGAAAAGATGATCTTTTGACTTTAAACAAAGCGGGAAAATATTTACCAACATTTCCTTAAAATATGAAGTGGCGTCACACATACAAATGTTGAAACGGTGTCTCCAGCAGTGGCCCCAAAATGAATGTACGCGATGCACATTTCTGCAAACCATGAATATGTTGAAATGATTAACTTAACATTTCTTTGGTTCAGTTTTAAATCTTACAGTATGTAGTGACAACATTGTGTTGACAATCATGTTGCGTATAGGCACAAAAACCACTTGGTTAGGGCCATGAAAAGAGGATGTTTTGGCTTAAAATATCAAGTTTTGTCGCCACAAATAGGGCCACAGTAATTTATATCACCATTGCATTGCCTCAGTGGACTTAACAATCTATACAGTGAATGACATCCTCTTCAGAAATAGCAGTTTTTCTGTAATCTATACATTGTCCCATTGTTTCACTTCACAAATGTCGAGACACCATCTCTCCTCGCTGTCATCTCCTGCACCTCCTGACATGAAGCTCTGCTTTTATGAAGGTAATCTGACATGTCTTATAGAAATGTTGATATGATATGGACAAAACGCACAAATTCAAATCAACCGAGGTTTGCAGAAGTGTACTATACCAACATTTCATTCTGAGGTACTGCAGTAATTACAGTCATTCAACTGCTGAATGAACCAAGAATTATGCTGCAATTATTCTGTAAAAGCAGAATTTGAAGCTTCCCTTTCATGAATTGGTAAATGAATTCATAAAGCGTGTTTCTTTATGAATCCTCAGTTTGTTACAGTCCAGCTACACTGAACACGTGATGTGTGCAGGCCAGAATTCAGCGCTGTGAAAAGTTCTCACTGATTTTGTGTAACATGGATAAGTTAAAGGTTGGGAAGGTGATTCTGTAGACGGATGGTTGATTGTTGAGTTTCATTCCCAGGTTGTCAAACACTGATGCTTTATGTTGGTGTTCAACCTGAATTACGACCCAAAACATGGGACTGGACAGCCTGGGAATGAGACTCAACGATCAGCTATCCCTCTCCGGAATCACCGTCCCTGCCTTTAACATCTACAGACGGCAGTAATCTATTGGTTACGGTCTCCGTCCGAAGAGAGAGATATTTCTGCTTAGATCTTGACGAAGGGTGGCAGTTTCACTTGGCGAGGTAGCTGTTGCTCACGTCTCACTACTTGTAAAGTACGCAGTGTCTCCTCCGCCATCTTGTGACTACGTTTCACTTTTCTTTGTTCCTTCAAACGTGAAATATGTCTACGTCCTGTGCTGTCCGATTCAATACAGATTACGGTGTGGAAGAAGTTGATATTCAGGAGCTGTGGGACTTCGGTCGACTCCTGGAAGTTCCGCTCGCTGAAGTATCGTCCTTGAACATCCAGACGACAGTAATCTAGATAAAGTCACTGAGCAGCCACCTGCCGTCAGTCAGGTAAATTCAGCTATTCATTTCCTGCGCACAGGTCGTTAAATTTAACAAAATATTGCCGCTGCATGAGATATTTCTGTCTCAAAGGACCACGTACGCCCTGTGTAAAGATTATAAATAGCAGAGGGGCCCATTTTTACGCTTGCAGAGCAGATCTTGGTGGCACTTACGCACCACGTAGGCGCTGCTCTTGCGTACAGCAGCCGCTCCACCAAACGTCTGCAAACGTCACCAGTGTGCTGTCGCCAGCCTGTTACACATTTTGAATCTGCTCCAGCTGTAGAGGAAGGTCTCCATTCCAGATCCTGTTTCTTTGACAACGCCATCACTGAGCCTGCGAGCGTCCCTATCTTTTGATCAGGTGTTGTCGGGGTTTTTTTTTTTTTAGTTCGGCCATAATGGAAGAACAATTATAACCCAGAACAATGTGTGTGTGCACTGTAGTCACCACCTGGGTGTGTGGGATATGTCATAATGTGTTATGTTAGTCACTGCCCCTCTGACAGCCCATGTCAATAGGTGGGTGATACAGCTGTCATCATATTGTGGTGTGAATGAGCTTGGCTCGGCTGTGTGAGTCTGTATATTTGCACTGTGTGTGTGTGTGTGTGTGTGTGTCTGCAGTCCCAGACGGAAGCCCAGAGGACAGATGGTGGGTTCAGACGCAGACTGACACACCGTAACCAAGCGATTACACACTCAATGACTCCCCCTGAAGAGAGAGAGGGAGAGGGGAGAGGAAGAGGGGTACGGAGGGGGGAGAGGATAGAGAGAAAAAATGAGAGAGGGTGAGAGGGGGGAGACGAGGGGAGGAAGGTAGGGTGAGGGAGGAGTGTGGGATATCTAAGGAGAGGAAGAGGTGTCAAGTTTTTCATTTGCAAATCTTGTAGATTTAAAAAATGGGCAAAGTGGAAGTGAGCGAGGAGCGAAGACGAAGAGTCAGATGGAGTAAAAACAAGTTGAAATGAGAGAGGAGGTGGAGGTGGAGGAGGAGGTGGAGGAGGAGGAGGAAGTGGAGGGGGGCCCTGCACCAGGAGGAGATGGTGAGAGTGAGAAAAGAGGGAGTAATGGATGGATAGAAAGTCTTCAGGGACACCGGATTACATGATAGCCAATTACAGCGAAGGATGTTGGAAACTCCCCTGATGAAACCGATACGTGATTGGTTCGGGGGTTTATTATGCTCGCTGAGCTATCGTTGCCTCTTTAATACACTCAGATGCGCACAGACGCAGATTAGATTTGGGTAATCTTAAACCGGCGGTGTGTTGTTGTGGATCTGATGTTACCAACATGATTTATTCCAATAACGTGTCACAGCTGATATACACGGGGAAAGACTGCAGACTCTTGTTTTTTTTTTTTTGAAGGTGGATTCTAACCTCTGCCCATGAGGAGCACTGTTTACAGCAGCGAGACAGACCGAAAACACCCCTAACACCCCCAACACACACACACACACACACACACACACGCACACACACACTCTTCCACACCACCACCAGCCGAGTGTAGCCCGGCCCAGGTCAGGTCAAGCGGGATCATGGGAAACCATTCCTGTGGCCCTTCTCACCTTTTTCATCTCAGAGCGTCTCAAAAACATCCCAGACATCTTGCTCTCTGCTCTCCTCCTCTTCCTCCTCTTCCTCCTCTGTCTTCACACTTTCAGGTCAAACCCCTCTTTTCTTTTCTTTTCTTTTCTTTTTTTTCTTCTTTTCACCAGCTCTGAAACAACCGTAGCCACAGAGGGAACTTTTACATGTTCGCAAAGGTTTTATCGACTACTTAAACAATCAAGTAAAAGTTTTCTTTGAGTAAAACAAGACTTTGTTTCGTCACTGGTGAACTGAAAATGAACCCAGAACTCCACAATAAATTATTTTCTTGTTTGCATGTGCTATAACAACCATGCCGCTTAAATCTGTGTACAAATAACACAACTTTACCATCTGTAGGGTCAAACTATAAGTGCGTCAGTGCGTCTGTGCAGGCTAAAAAAAGACATTTAACTTTGACAGGAGATGAGTTTGCCTTCCTCTTTTTTCCCAGTTGAAAGCAGCAGATGATAAATCTCGTTAGATTACATTTACAAACAGAGTCATTTGACACTGGAGCAAATACTCATTATACACATTCTTATTAAAGACCGAATCTGGATATTAGTGGGTTTTTTGTCCAGTGTGACAAGGACAAATTTAAGAACTGGCTTTATAAAGAGGTGTTACATGTATTACTTACAGCAGCACTATTACTTTGTTAAGGATACAGAAATCTGGTACCTTCACTTTCATGTCACCTGTTAAACGTGTATGTGGCAGATTTGTTTACATCGAAAAGAAAAACGAGTCAACAAGATGGTTAAAGATGTTGCTGAGGGACACCTACGTAACAATCTTCATGGATGCATCGTTGCATATAGTCACATTTTGTGTTAGCTGATGTGAGTGGACGGACCTGGCAGCGCAGAAGCAACGTTTTAATCTTGTCATCAGCATTCAAGCAAAGAATAAGCGACTTTTATTGTTTTCCTTCAGACTGGAATGACTTTGCTTCAGTGCACGTCATTTTGCTGTGTACATTAAACTTTAAAATGGTAAATATATCCTTCCGCAGCGTTCTGTAGTTCTTGCTGCAACATTCGAATAAAGGGAACCTGTAACGTCTTATATCTTTTAGTTTTAACATAACTGCTGAAATCTTTTGTGACCTACAAATCAGAACCCTCCCCGGGATGCCGTGGTACTGTGTGATCCAGTAGCCGGGCGTTTCCCTGATACTCGTCTGTAAGCGAGGGGCGAGTGGTCGGGGGGGTGCAGGGATGAAGAGGGGTCTTTTCCGTTTCTTTCGTGTCAGAGCAGAATCAGAGTGGAACTTTAAATCCAGCCCTGTGTGGACTCTGCCGGAGCAGATATTTACAGATTGGGGGATTATGGAGATGGCTCTTATTAAAACCAAGTCCACATCATTTGACTGTCATTCTATTTAATCATCACTAAATGGACTCATTAAATTCCTCCTCTAAAGTGTTTCTCTTCAAACTCCGTGGCAGTGAGGCGCTGTGCGCGCACACACACAGACACACATGCATGCCGACACACACTCAAACACACAGTCTGCACACTGACCCAGTCTATTGAAGAGACTTTTATCAAATGTAATTTATCAACTTTCTAATGCGACCAGGACTTGTGATGCAGTTAATTCTGCAAGAAGGATTAGTTGTGTGTCTCTGGTTGTACTGTATATATATGTGTGTGTGTGTGTGTGTGTGTGTGTTGTTCTGCTGTGCTGTAGTGAAAAGGCCGTGTTTCTTTGGTGCGTAACCTCACAGCTCTGAAGAGTGTTTTTCTTTTGCTAAACCTTTAACAAATTGAATGTTACACACCACAGAACACAAGTGTTTGACTCGAATGTATTTTTTTTGTGATGTTGTGGACAATCCAAAAGTGTTTAGAGTTTCATTTCTGTCAACAATCAAATGAGGACAAACTGGTCTTGAAGTCAGTAAAAGTTTGAAATTAAACTCTTAATATTTATTTGTTCAATTAAAACGTGTGTGATTTTTAGGTATGCCAATGATGTGTCTTTAGGAAAAGCAACATCTGTGCATTTGTCAGTCAATCTGCAGCTTTAGTCCACACTGAAATATCTCAATCACTATACGGAGGATTGCCAATAACCAGCCAATACAAACTGACTGTAAGGAGTTGAACGAGCCCCTCATTATTAAATGAGGCAAAAGACCAAAGTCTTTGGTTTTAAATTACATTTCTTGACATTTCTTGCTCCCCTGTTTCTGGTGACCCCGTCGCTGTCCGTACAGTAAAGTGCTACCATGAGGTAAAACATTTAATTTGTCAACTAATTACATTCCTATCTAATTCCCATGCTTTTATTGTTGTGCTGATCATAACAGCATGTTAACATGTTCAGCTAAATCTGTGAACTTTATACCAGTAACCAGAATGTTAGCAGATCATGTTAGCATGCTGATGCTAGCTAGCCCTGAGCTCAATGTGTTGCAGCACTTGTATAGAAGTATTAGCATGTTATTTACTTATAGCATGTAACAGTTTGTAGTCATTTGCATGTATGTATTAAATGTGTGAATCACTTTTATTGGTCGTATGTGAGCGGACTGTAATGTGACGTCGCTCTCTCTCTCTCTCTCTCTCTCGGTCGCCTCGACAAGCCTGTGGATAATTTCTTTATGCAGTTAAATGCTGCTGAACTTGTGGGAGAATTTCTTTGTGAAGGACTCAGGTCAGAGTCTGAAGTAGCTAAAAATGAAAATTCTCAAATAAAGTACAAGTGCCCCAAAATTGTGCCGAAGCAATAAGTTCACTCAGAAATGAAAATTCAGTGATGATCTACTCAACCTCTCGCCGACGGAAAGTGGGAATGAAAGTGATGATGTCTCGTGGTTCACACAACGTTTCTGGAGCTTCACAGCAAAACAGCGTCACAGCGCTCTCCTGAACACCTGAAAGAAAATGTCAAATCTTCACTGTAGCTGTGAAGCTAAACTAGTTAGCGTTCATCCCATCTGATGAGCTGTAAAAAACGTCTTTTGATAAAAATTTGAGATCTCTGGACTTCGGGGGGCTTGTATGGAGACATTTTATGTATGTTTTTGGTTGTTTTTCTGCATCACTGTTCTGCTATGAAGCTCCAGAAATGTTTTGTGGACAACAAAACTTCACCCGACTTCCCACCTTCATGTGGGTGAGCAGATAACGACTGCATTTGCATTTTTACGTTAACTTTTCCTTAATGTCATTGTACTTTCCAGCACTGGTGAGACCGGCCCCAGAGAGCCGTCAGCATGGCTGTACACTCTTAATCTTTCTAACGCACAAGTGCCAAAGCTTGTTTTAAGTGCTTTTTAAAGTGCTTCACAAAATGACTGTCAGTAAATACTCACAGTGTCTTTAATCACAGAGGCCTCTTCTCATTTTCCTCAGCTCCCCCCAAATATTTCCACTTTACTCAAACCTCCCTCTCCCCGTCCTCGCCTGTAGTCTCTGCTTTTCTAGCGAGGCGAAACGGGTCGTTGACGGTTAATAGATTTAGCCGCTATACTGGTGGAGAGACAATGAGAGAACCATCAATTTATCCGCCGTTTAACTGCTCCAATCTAACCTCCGTAAACTCACCCGGTGAAACTCATTTCTGTGTTTCCTCGCCAATCTGAAAAGCTATCATCTCGCTAATCTTGGGCTTTCAATTCGCCGGGGGGACAGAGGGGGAGTCGGACCAATCCCGGATCTCGGAGATGATCTGTTAGCCCGGCGTAAATGTTTATAACACGGGGCAATCTCCAGGGTTTATACGTTGATGCACAAGCACACGCGCACGTCCAGTCGTACACACACACAAACACACGCTTCCTTTTTTTTTTCTTCCTCCTGTGTCTCTCTCTCTCTGTCTCTCTCGCCCTCTCCGGGGCATTTATAGGGATGTGAAAGCTGTTATTGGGCAGGTCAGTGGAGTGGAACTGTCAGATAATAGGCTAGTTACCGTGGCAGCACATGAATGAGGGATGGAACGGAGGAGGGAGACAGAGGGAATAGAAACGCTCAACTCGCTCCTTAATCAGAAGGTAAACTGGAAATCTGGGGAGTTTAGACTCCCTGCTGAAACAGATAGAGAGGGAGGGGAGGAGGAGGGGAGAGGAAAAAAAAAAGGGGGTGAAGAAAAGTAAGCGAGTGAAGGAGATAGAGGGTGACAAAGGGAGGAGGACAGAGGAAATGTGAATGGGTGCGGAGCAGAGATAAAGATACAGAGGGAGAGAGCTTATTACCATTCCCGGGGAGCCAGGTGTTTATTTCTCTATTTGTAAACGCCGGCTTCATTACCCAGAGTTCAACAGGAGCGCGGCTGAGCTGCGGCTGCATCAAGGTCAGACTAATCAGACAGCCAATAGGAGGAAAGACAGAAGAGGGGAACACAAATTACGTAATGTATCCTCTCTGCTGCTCCTTCCCCTCCATCCTTGCCATTTCCCATCCGTCTCCGGTCCTCCTCCCTCCCTCCCTCCCTCCCTCCCTCAGCCTGCTCACCCTCCATCTCCCTCGCTCGATCCGCAGGGAGAAGAACTCTCCAGGTCGTCTCCCACCGTCTCTGATGGAGACTGACAAAGTCTGCTTTTGAGAATGACACTTGTTTGTATCTCTGTGCATCCTTCAATTTGTCTAAAGCGAAGGCCAATACGATGCACAATCCTACTTTCATTGTCAAAGTCACGAGGAAACAGTCTGCGTTGTTGTGTTCATGTGCTGAGGCTGATTACAGGTTTACATTTCGAGCACTTTGAAGTGAGAACATTTACCTGAAAGCACAGAACCGGTACTGACGGAGTCTTTAAAGAGTTGGTGATGACTGCCGACAGGTTTAAAGTGAAACTCTCACCAAAATGGAACCTAGGCTTTTTTTGTGAATGTATATGAGTCAAATCTTTGTGTAAAAGCATAATTACGACAAAAGAGGCACTTTTAAGAAAATTGCTATTTTTAAAACAGTAAGAAGACTCGAGACAACATAAAACTTTGCTGGTAGTATCACCAGGGTCTCTACACATGAACACCAGCATTGAGAACATTGTCTGTGTACACAGAGTTCACTAAAAAGAAAGTTTTTGAACAACTCATGTTAGCAGTAGCTTGTTTCTCTTGCCGCCATCCTGCCAGCCGAGAAGTGTCGCTCTCCAAATGCGGCGTAACATGGAGGACAGTTATTGTTTCGGGATACACTAACACACAATACAAATGGCGTAAAAGATTAAATCAGACATTGTAACCAACACCAACTGTGTATTAACACCTTCCAGTATGATTTTTTTAATTTAAAATTTTAAGGACCTTGTTGTAGGAACTAACACAGGAGGGGGGAGGAGAGGAGTAACACAGCTCCGGTTTCATGCATGTTCAGTCCAACTCTTCGAGTGGTTCTGCAGGACATTTGAAGCTGTTTCTGTTTATCTGAGACAACACCTCTTGCCCAAGTTGAAGAAGGAGCTCTTGGTCAACATTTTAAAAGTGATCATTATCATGTTATCGCTGCTGTGATCTCCTGTCTGGAGAAAGAATAGACCCATATGATCCACGACCACTGGACCAAGTGTGTGAATGTAGGATGAGACAGTGTTGGAAAATGAAATGTGCAGTGTTTTAACTGAAGGCCCGACACACCAAACAAGAACCAGCTGCATTGAAGGCCGACTGTTGCATCGCCTCATGTCTCCTGTGTCACAGCTGCACTTGAACGCACCGTTTGTATGTTCTTCACCTGTCATGATTCGTTTTTTCAGTTCCTCCCTTTGTCCTTTTTCCCGCCTGCTTTGCAGCACATTCTTGACTTCACTCTCACTAGTGGAGCCGCTTCTAACCTTGAACATGTCTGATAAAAAGTTGAAAATGGGGCTGGCAAAAGATATGAACAAGGACAAAAGGACAAAAAGCGACAGGGTGACAACACTGATCAACCAATCAGAGTGATCGCCACCAATTCTGAGTGCAAAAAATCCACCAACAAGGGCCGTTCAGTGCTAACCATGCAGGACACACCGCAACGACAAGAGACGCCGCAGACGGCCTGGAACTTATCAAGACACTTTGAATGCCTCGGTTAGAAAAAAGCTGCATTTTTTCAATGATTTCACCATTTTTTGTTTGAGGAAATACCAACACTAAGCCACTCAAAACAAGCACGGTGTGATTGCACCCTCAAGTCTGAATTATGGCTTGGCATGTGAATGTGTCTGTGTGCACGTGGGTGTGTGTTAAGATAAGAAAAGCTTTTTTTTCTTCTTCTTTTTTCTTACGCACACACGAGTCTACGTTGTATTGTAATAATCATGATTCTTTTGATGTCCCGGACTTGAAAAAGGCTCTCAACAGGGCTGTTCTCCAAACTGCTAATCTCTCAAAGGTATAGTGAAGAGGAGGAGAGCGCAGGAGGAAGAAAGGAACGAGTAATGAGGAAGGAAATGGAGAAAGAGAGGTGGCGCTGGTGGTGGAGGAGGAGGATGGAGAGCGGCGGTGGAGATCAGTGAGAAGGAGGCCAGACTCGCGGAGAGATGGAGGGAGAGAAGGGCAGAAATTGGAAAATGAATGAGAGGAAAAGCGATAAGAACTCTTGCTTTTGAACTTGAAGAGCTTAATTTGAAATGTCAGGGCTATACCCCCCCAACCACCCACCCACCACCCGCTCCACCCGCACCACATCGTCCTCCCACACCTCCTCCCTTCTTCCCTTTCGAACTCCCCTCCCCTCCCTCCCTTCCTTCTGGAGTCCCTGTTGTGCAGTAGTGTGGATTAAAATAATTAAACAGGCTCTGTTTTAATTAAGACAATAAAGCCGGGAGTCTCTAGGTAAGACCTGCGAGAGATGGAGGGAGAAAGAGAGACGGATGGCGGGGGGGGGAGAGCGGGTGAGGGAGGGAGATGATAAAGTGGTCTAACGAGAGAGGCGGGATGATAGGACGTACGGAGGGAGATACATTATCTTCATTACTTATCTATCTTGTCTGTTTCTAGGCATGAGATTGCATTATCACTCTCTACGTAAGTATGTTTGCATCGGCCCTCCATGTACCAAACCCACCAGTGTGTGTGTGTGTGTGTGTGTGTGTGTGTGTGTGTGTGTGTGTGTGGGATATATGTCGAGAGCTGCTTGTTTAATGACAGAGGCCTGTGTGCGAGCGTAGATGTGTAAATGCATTTATATTGCTTTTCCCCCCTCCGCCTTGTGTTTGTGTGTGTCCCCCCGTGTCGCTCACGTGTGTGTGTGTGTGTGTGTGTGTGTGTGTGTGTGTGTGTGTGTGTGCACGCATGCATCTTTATTTCGTCTATTCCCTCTCTCGGCCTCACGCTAATGAAATATTTATTTATTTCTCGGAGCGAGGGGGCGGCCGGGTGGCGAGGAAACTCAAATGAAATGTCATATCTCATTGTGTCTCCCCGTGAGGAGGGTGTGCGACGGAGGGAATAGAGGAAACAGAATTGCTACTGAATTATATACGGAGGATTCAGAGGGGAGTGATTACAGGATGGAGAGGGAGGGGAAAATGAGGAGGAAGACAGAGAGAGAGGGAGAGAGGGAGGGAGGAGAAGGAGGAGGAGGAGGTTGGGGGAGAAACAAGTCATTCATCTTCCATCACTTATTGTTGTTGTTGTTGTGTGTGTGTGTGTCATGTTGCGTCTGTCACATCGTCAGCCCGCCGGTCGTGGAGCTTCAGATGTTGAACTCTGGACTGTAGAGACTCCTGTTAGCTGTTAGTGGTCACAGACTGCAAACACACACAGCGAGACACACCAGAGGGACGAGCTGCTGCTTATCTAGTAGAGGAGCTGTTATCATTGCACTGAGAGCACGCATACACACACACACACACACACACACACACACACACACAGAAGGAGATTAGAACTTCTTAATCTTCTCTCGTCCCTACTTGTGTCGTACAAACATGCACAAACACACCTCAAACACGCCGAGCCGCTTCCTGTGAGGAGATCCTCCGGGGACCGCTGCGACCTGCACGCGGAGACGCCAGACGGGAGGCGTCGGTACTTTACGGAAGTCCTGCCAGCTCGTCTGCATGTTTCTGTATAGAAGATGACCAGCGTAAGAAGCGTGCAACACAGCTGGACTTGTTTACGGGTAGAACTCGGCAGCACCGGATCAGCAGAACAAATGTCGGCTTAGTGCGATTCTGCAAAGTTAAAACTAAACACTTCTTCATGTTGCAATTTTATCTTTGTGTAGGTTGAATGTTCTGTTTCCCTCCTGTGCTCTGGTTTGGTTTACGTACAAACCCTACTTCTCCAGACGGCAAAAATGGCTGGAAATGACCCCAGTTGTCGTCGAGACGTTGGATATGAAAGGTGGCTAATAAGGATATTATGTCAACGTGATATGGAACAAATGTCAGCAGAGGACGTTTCTGAGCTTTGAAGAGATGTTACCTGCTGACATCACATCCTGGTGACATCCTCGTCTCAATGAATAAAGAGAAACCAGACTTCCTGTTAGCACAGTTTTGGAGATTTTGAAAACAATCCCTTCAATATTAATGATTCATATTTTTGGACTGACACCAGTGGATGGACTGGCTTGAAGCTTTGTACAGAAATTCCACGACGCCCAAAAACTGAATCCCATTGACTCTGTTGAACTCCTCCAGCGGCAGCACGAGGTGAAAGATCGGGAAACATCACGACAGCTGTTGGATTGATCACCGTGAAAATTGTTTCAGGCTTTCGTGCCCCTCTCTGTAATTTTTAATAAGTTTGCCGATCCCCTGACCTCTCAGGTCACAACTTATATGAGTTGATGCCTTTTTATAAAATTACAAAAACTAATGACGACCCCGTCAGCTTCAGCTGCACCTTGTTTTGTGCTAATTAGCAGACGGTGAGCGCTGACGCTAGCACTTACAGAGGTGTTAGCATGACTGTAGATTCTTAATCTTATGTGATTCTTTAACGTGTGCGTGTGTCACCAAGAAAAAGTCTTCCACCAAGAGACATATGTTGAGAATATCTGGGTGGGGGAATCCTAAAAAAAGAAGCCTCATAGATCAATGTTGCCTACAAGAAAAAAACGTAATAATATAATACAAAGACAACAGTGGACAGCCAGGAGTGAATAACTAGCAGCAGTGCTAGCTCAGGTCATGTGCTCCCGGCCCTGCTGGACTCTGCAGTTCCCTCCAGCGTCTGTGCTCCCCTGAGGGTTCGTAACCACCAGCGCGTCGTCTTCCTGAGCCTTTTCTCACGACCCTGCATGTCTGAGCTGCAGGTGCAAAAACACTCCCGACCAACAAACAAACAAACTGTGAAAACAAACGCAGGCTAATGACGGGACAGCTGCGCTCCGCTCACCAGGGTTCTCCCTCCATTAGCTAAACGCTCCTTCATGACTTTCCCTTGAGGAGTTAACGTGTCGGGGAGCCGGAGAGTTAACACCTCAGCATTCAGCGCGGCACAAGTCTGAGTCGATTCTCCATCTGTTTAGAAGATCTACACACTTAAAGTGGCACTAAAAGAAGGAATAACACATCAAGCTGAGTGTAAAGTCGTCACCTGTCTGCAGAACGTTAAGTGTGCATTTAGCAGAAGGGAGAGTAATCGACGCATCAGTTCAGTTACCTGTTACTTTTCTTGTTTGTTTTTATCTGATTGTATTTTAAATCAGAGGGAAAAGGGCATAAAATTGTGAGTTATTTCCACAGAGCTCTGTTGTAAACATTCAGACTGCAGTAACACGAGAGCACGACCAAAGAAACCATTTGCAGCAAACACACTGAACGTTCAGCTCGGAGGCAGCAGAGGACTCCTGATCGGGACAAAGTTAGTGAAGAAAGATCTGATGCACCGGGCCGGCCTTCTCTCTATTAATGCGCCAGGAAAAAAAAAAAAAAAAAACGCACCCCGCCCTCCAGGACATTAATATTTCAGTCTGGGATCACCAATAAAATACCGGGGCTATATTTGGGGCCGAAAAGTCGTCTTAAAATGAATTTTGTGGGTGAGAATATTGCACCGCCGTACTCAGGCCAGAGGCAAGAAATGAGACTGTCACACGAACAATATTCAATAACGAAATCCCATCATCCTCCACTGCAGGCCAGCCCTAAAACTGTGCCAGTCAGCCGCTGACACTTCCTGGAAGTTGAGGAAAATGATTTGCAGACAGGTGAAGTCTTTCAATTCTTATTTGGTGAGGTCACACATATTCTTATTAATCTGACGCAGGATTAACAGTTTCAAACCAGCGCCTAAATCATCTGTTCTCCACTACGAGCACGAGGAGGCGCGCTGGCTAAATTAATTCCTGACCTCTGACACTTTGAACCTGGACTCGTTATTCGCACTCGTAGGATAAATACAGAGCGATGGGAGAACAGACAGACAGGATGTGGACCTGGAGGATAAAACGAGTGATGATGAATGAAAGAATAAAGATGGACACAAACAGAGAATGTACAACTCTGCACTTCTACAGTATGTGCTCATGTGGAGTGGCTCCCATTATAGGAGGTGCAACCAAGTGATCATCATAGTGAAGCAGCAGAATAAAGCTGAAGTAGTTGTTGCAGTTTACTTCATATTCATATTTTCTGGCTGAATTTAGGCTTCGAGTGGAGGTTTACTCTCTCGACTCGATTCTCGCCAACGTATCTGGTCTCATTTATAAAAATAAACGTAGCTTCAGTGTTGATGTTGAAGTGATAGTTTGGGTCTTCTGATGCGGGGTTGAATGAGGTACAGCCGCCACCCTCACTGTGGAGAAGCAGCGATCAGCACCAACAAGGAAGAAGAGCGTTCGACTGCAAAACTCGACCGAAAGCAAGATGTATTTTGGCCACCAAAAAGTCACACCTGAAAAAATAACTGTGCTGTCGACACCTTTTTCTTTTCCAGACTACACTCCTTCAATCGTGTATCGTCCGGTATATACAAATCTATATATCACAAGCTTGATTGTGTTGGTCTCAAGTCACACAGCATTCAGCTGATCAATCACTCAGCCAGTAGAAGTGTAGAAAGAGCATATATTTCCCATCAAGCCTTGTGGTTTGCAGTGTATTTTTAGTTACATTTGCTGTTTTAAATTCCGAAATGCAATTGTCACTGTTTGTCAGTCTTTGTTACACCTGTGTCAGTTCAGTCATTATCATTTTTTTTGTCTCTGTGACGTCAGTGGAAAATTATACTTGTGTGCCGGGGTGATAATTCTCTCCTACATCGTCGCTCTGTTTGTGGTCCTCCACCCTGTACTTGTGCTGGCACTACATAAGGGGGGACGTCACGAGGCAGGTGCTGCCGATTTAAGTCGATTGGAGATTTATAGACCACAGGTGCGTAATTTGACAAACGGGAATCTCACGCTCGGCATCTTGAATGAATTGAACGAAAGCACACCGCCGGAAATCATCTTTAAAAGAAATTGAAATATAAATCTGAGAACATGTTTTATAAAAGACGCCCCAGGACTGGTTCAAAAAGTGGAGGGAAAAGTTTGTGGAGACGTCAACGACAGCAGTGACCCTCCTCACACCTGCAGCACACCTGCACACGGTCGGGTAATGGCTGCCAGAACTTTGCAGGACTGTTCGGATCGAGGCGGCGTGACGATCGGACTGAACTGTAACTGAACCCGTTTTTTTTTCCCGTCAGCACGTCGGTGAGTGGCTCATTTTCACTGCGGCTGTCGCACACAAATCACAAGACGAGCTTGTAGAATATGAAAAGGGGTTTAATCAGGTGGCAGAAAATGAATCGTGACAAAAACGTTTGAGCTTCACAAACATGAGAATTTGCTTTTATTCTTTAAAATCGTTTATTTACTTTTACCATTTGGTTTCATTTGGTAATGTGATGACACTGCACATACATTCTGGGTACATATAAATGTATTTTAATTTAATCTTCTTCTGTTCTAATTTTGATTATTGCATACGCTGTCTATCTGTGTACCCTGAGTTCACTTCTTCTTCTTCTTCTTCTTCTTCTTCTTCTTCTTCTCTTGGAGTCTACACGAGTGCAAAGACCTTTTCACCATCACCACCATAAAAACCACAACACATGGCGGAGCTTTAAATTCTGACCTCTGACGGGTGACGAGGGCCTGTTATACGTTACGTGAGGTTTAGTGCCCCTCGACGCTTCTTCATCTTCATCTCAGACACGACTTTGTACATCTTTTTTTTTTTTTCTATGAAATCGCTCTCCCCGGTGAAATCTACATCAGACTGTGAGCGGCTATTTTTTGCAATAAAAAAAAAAACACACAGCAAAAACCTCATTCAGGAAAAATATTGTCGCTCGGGAGTCGCCGCAGATTGGAAAATGTCGAGTCCCGCTGTTCGGCATGAAAAAAAAAACAAAAAACACGGTGTGCAGTGTGTTTGTTTCCTGTTTGAGGACATATGCTGGCGTGTCTGCGCTTATCTCGTGGATAAAGCGAGGTTGGGATAAAGCTACGCAGGAAAAAAAAAAGAAAAGAAAAAAGGCTGGCCTCAGTCTGGTGTGTATGGAAAAGGCTGCAGAGCAAGTAATAGCAGCAGGCGTGTGGGAGTGTTTAATGGAGAGTGGAGTAATTTGCGCTTTTTAATGATGATTAGAGGAGGAAATTGGCTCAGATTTACAGTGTCACTCAGCACCGAGACAGACGAGGGAGAAAATAGAATAAAGGCCTCTAAATTGTCTGATACTCGTGTGTGTGTGTGTGTGCACAGGTGTGAGACAGAGAGAGAGACCCGTAACGCACGCCTGACCCCCACCACCACCACCACCACCACAACACCCATCCACCCACACACCTCCACACCTCCACTTCCAGAGGAAATGTATCACTTAAACCAACTGCAGCTCAGCTCACAGAACCTAATGAATCTGGACTCAATTTTACGCCTAGCTGCCCTTCCAACTGACACACACACACACACACACACACACACACACTCGCTCTCTCTCTCTCTCTCTCTCTCACACACACACACACACACACACACACACTTAAATACTGAGGCAGTCGTACCTATAGCTGGGTGGTAGTCTTTGTAACGTAAAGAGGAAATTGGAAAAGTGTGATTACGGCGCTGATTGGCAGAAGAGTCTTCTCTCAGACTTCACTGTCTTCTCATCAACACTTTATTCTCCTTTTGACCTCTCCATTACCCATCGAAAAAAAAACCCCTCCCGACACACAAACCCCCCTCTTTTTTCTCCTCGTGGACCTTTTTATCTCTTTCTTCTTCGTACACCCTCTTGGTCCAATATTTTTCTCTCTCTCTCTCTGCTGATTGCACCATTTGCCAAATTAATAGGGGAAATAAAAAGTGCAGTGGAGGAGGGAAAAAAAAAAAAAGAAGAAGAAGAAGGAAGTTGCCGAAGTCGGTTTAAGAATTTACAAAATGCACAAGATCTTGTCGAGTTTCAGAGCAGTTGGTATGCTTGTAGGTGTTTGAAGGGCCAAACTGAATTATGTCCTAAAGAATAACCACATCCAGCTGATCTGAGTTCAGTTTCACTCAAATTTTTTTGGCCGGCTACATGGAACACGTAAACAAGGAAACTGATACCTCCCCTCCCCCGTCTCTCTCTCGGTTGCCTGTACAAACCTGTGGACAAGTTGTTTATGTTGTTTAACGCTGCTGGACTGTGGATTTCTTCGTGAAGGACCTGTGTTGGATTAACCAAGATGGTTGAAGCGACGTCTCCTCTAACAGAGAGCAACAGTAGCTAATGTTTGTCTCGAAATGTAGCTTTGTGAAAAAGATCCAGAAATTAAGGACGCTAAACCAAAAAAGTTTAGCGCACATCAGCTCCATGAATGCTCCGTATACGTTACGTGTTCCACAAGGCCGGAGCTATTCTAGCTTCTAGCTAAAGGGAATGACAGTCAGTGTTGTTTCTTCATCAGGTAAGATGTTATATCATGAGATGTCCTGATGGGAAAACATATTTTATAATAGAAAATAAGATCCTCCTTCGTAAGAGCTAATTAGCTCTACTTAGCCTGCCTTTTGTGTCCTGTCAGCTAGGAGAAGTTAACAGGCTAGCTCATTTTCTAATTTTCTAGCTAGCTTTGTGAACATAATAACATGCTCCTCTCTTAAGTTAACAGTTTTCTTCATTTTCACCGGCCTCTAACATGGACCAGACATTTTACTAGAGATTTACTTGGATGTTATGAGAAGAAGTCGGCTAAGTATCATCAGTTGAGACAAGATTGTGCCAGTGACTGTTTGTTAGCTAACAATCTGGGCTTTCTGTCAGACACGAGGCAACTCAAAGAGCTTTACAGGAGCATGACATGACATTAAAGTACTTTTAAAAACAAGTAAGAAGATATCGAGAAACAAAACACTAAAACAAGTTAAAAAATAAATATTAAAGATATTGATCAAAGCCTTGAAATTGGCGGTAGCAACCAAAAAAGGTCTCCAGCCTCGATTTAAAAGAGGTGGTGAGAGTAATAAACTCATCTCCCTTACAAATAACTGAGATACAATGTTGTTGGTTCTGAGAAAAACGATTAGGAGGATTGATTTAACTATTAATACATTAAAAACATCCAAGAATCAGACCAAAGTATCATTTTCCCTCTGTTATTTTGGTCTTGACAGTGAGTTTTCGTGGGTAATTCTCTGCGGACGAGTCGTCACGTGGAGTAATTAACATTTTTGAAAGCTGTTTGAAGAAACACGCTGATTGAATTTTCAGCTCAAGTTGAGTTGTAACAGCTCCCGTCAGCCTCGTCCCCGCTTGTGGTCATTTTTTATTTTGGGGGTCACTATTTTTCCGACTAGTGCTCTACAAAGCTCTGTTGTTATCGCTGCACCTCTTTCTCCAATCAGGAAAAAAAACATTGTAAAAACACTTTGAATCACTGTCACAATATCCAGACGTGGGCGATTTCGAGGTCCGGCGACGGATTTGTTTTAAAAAAAACTACGCGTCACCTCTTTTTTAAATGTTAATTGCGAATAATTCAGAACAAAAAACCTCTTCAGTGTGTCGAAAAACAAAACCGGGCCGGCGCTGAACCGGTCGCCTCTGTGAGATTCGAGTGAAAAGCTCTTCAAACTGGTTACACACACACACACACACACACACACACACACACACACAGATACACACACAAAATGACATTTAGTATAAAATCACTCAAACAATTTTGATCATAGATGACAAGTTGAGAGGAGAGCAACCCCTTAAAAACACAGGTTTGTTGGAGGTCACACAAAATGTCTCCCTCAAACACACACACACACACACACACACACACACACACACACACACACAATCAGGTCACATACATTCTGTAATTCTGAAGATGAGTTGTGCAGCTTCTTTTTTTTTTTTCTCTCGGTGGAGAGCCGTAGCATGCATTTCTCTATTAAGATATGTAAATTCATAATCTCTCAAAAGCCCATTTTTACATCCATTTCTCTCTGTCATTCAAACAGTCTTCATTCTCTCCCTCTGTCGAGCTCCCCTCTCTCTCTCTCTCTCTCTCTCTCTCTTCTTCTCTCTTTTTTCTGCCTCCGCCTCGTGGTTTGTATGTCTGTCTTTCTGCTCCGTCACCCTCTGCCTCCGCCATCCAAACAAGCAAAACGCCAACGACGGAGACGTGTCTCGTCCCTAAAGGCCAATTGTCAGGCATAATTACCATCAGAGAATTAGAGGTTGAAAAAGATTAGATTAGAGCGTGTGTTTAATTTTTTTTTTTTCTCTCTCCCTCTCTTCTTTTTTTTTTTTTTGCATTGTTCCTCCACACTCTTTATTTTTCTCATTATTATTATTATTATAGAAGTAAAGAAGAAAGAAATAGTAAATTAATGCGTGCAGAAAAAAAAAAACAGCAAGGAGAAAAAATACTGGTTTGTAGTCATGGCTGCAACCAAAGAACACCACTGCAATTAATGTGTGTGGTGTTTTTTTTTTTTTTTTTTACTGTTTATGTTTAAGTGCACAAATAAGATGAAATAATGAAAAACGCCTCTTAACACTTTACCAGGGCCTCAGGTGACGTCCTTAAACGTCTCGATGCATCCAGCAAACAAGCCAAAGTTAATATTCAATTAAGAAACGATACGTAAAAAAACAGCAAAAAAAAAAAAAATTTCTTCTTCTTGTGCGTCATCACAAACACACTGGATGAAGGAGAGCAGTGGATCAAATATCTCATCAGATGGCATCCAGAAGAGGCGTTATAATAAGTCTTCATCATTAATATTCTCGTTTGGAAGCATCGTTAATGTCTGGAGCTGACGGAAATACTGATTTAAAAGTATTAACCAGAAAGAAGCGTGTTCCCCTGAGCGTTCTTCTTCTTCTGCTTCTTCTAAAATGTAATCTATTATATTACTAGTTACTAGCATTTGAAAGTAATATGTTTAGTTACAATATAACTGTCCAAGCAGAGTAAGTCGTAACACTACTTTTATGTTACTTTCACTAAAATATCTGCAGGCAATACTCGATAGAAGATGCTGTTTGACTACTACAGCATCGGACTAACCGGGTCAGTGTTAGTTATACAAACGTATTGTTTATCATCAGTTCTGTTACGTCTGCCAGAACCTCCCACACTGGAGGCGCTTGTCCCTGGATGAAACTAAACGAGGACATGTGAGGAAACATTCATGTGAAAGTCAGACAGGAGCAATAGAGAAAATGTCTCCTGTAGGAAGAACAAAAGTTCTGCAGACGGTGATCGATGGACTTTGATGGATCCAACAGGACAGATCCATCAGAACACACACATCAGGCTGGTTCTGGTCAGTGTCCTGGATGGTCTCTGCCCACTGCTTCCTCGTACGTGTCATAAACAAAGATTCTTATTCTTGGACTTAATTTTAGGAAAAAGCCTTTTTGATTGACAGACTAAAGGAATATTTTAAAAGAACTGACCTAAATCAGGACTTTGTGACTTCACCACCTTTTCTCGTCTCTTCTGCAGACCGATGCCAATGAAAAATCTGAATGAATTATTCTCTTGTTCTTACAGTTTCTTTGAAATGAACTGAACGACTGAACTGTGGAGAATCTACCTGATCCAAACATGTACAATATGTCCATATTCATATCGTTATGAGCCTCTATGAGTGGTTTCCAGCGAGTGTGGGTCTGAATTTCCAGTTCATAACACCTTACCAGACGTATATTACTCCATTAATGTCTCACTGTATCATGTAAGCTTTGTTTACCCCCAACACTGGAGCTGATAAATACATGTGACTCCTACAGAGTCATCTTGCAAGAGCTGATGCCAGTTTCACATTCACATCAAGACAAAAGCCAGATGTGAGCAGGCGTTTGTGTCCAGTCCAGTCCGGAGGGATATCACACTGCATTAGTTTCAGCGAGGTGTTCCTAATAAACTGGTAACTGACTGTATAGTCTAAGTATAGACACACACTTATCGATTGAGTGGGCAACCCTTCAATAAAACTCCCCCCTCTCCTCTGCAGACGTCTACCTTCCTCCAACACACACACACACACACACACACACACACACTTCGACTTCCACTAAACCTCCAGTATGACCACAAACAAGCGTCGTGCGACTGATGGAGTGAGGAGTGAAGCTTGATTTGGCCCTTTGGCACCCTGCAGTTTGGATCCTGTCCCCACTCTTTGGCTATCCTCTGTCATTTCTGTCTTGCCAACTCTGTCGCTCTCTTACTTACACACACACACACACACACATGCACCTACACACACACGCACACAGAGCATGCCAACTGTTACGCTATCCGAGCCAGAATGACCATGTGTTGTTGTATCCTTCTAATGTCTCCATCACAACAGCGGCGCTTCTAATAGCACTTGATCGCGTCTTGTGACACGACACGGTTTTCCTTTCCTTCCTACTCTCCTCCGGTGTTCACATCAATAGCGGCTGACATCATTAAAATGCAGCAGACCGATCTTTACCCACACACACACACACACACAGTATACGCACACTTGCCCACACACAGACACACACAGACACACACACACACACACACACCTCCTAGAATCAACACAATAATTGAAATATTTTCAACCTGATTAGGTCTGGCCTGCTGGCTGGGTCGGTTGCTAGGGCTGTGCTCCCTGGTTGCTAGGGGGAGTAAATCATCTGGCATTATTTGATTTCTGTTCCAGATATGAAACCGTTACCGCCGCGATTAAATGTCTCACAGCTTAGACACCTTGAGGGGGGAAAAGACTGAGGAAGAGAAAAGGGAGACAGACCGAGAGAGAGATTAAGTTGAGGAGGTGGAGGAAGGGAGGGAGGTGGAGGGAGGTGGAGGGAGGCGAAGAGGCCCCTCGTGAGAAAGAAATATGAGAAAAGGTGAGAATGATAATGCCTAAATACAGAAATACAGAGCGCGTGTGAGAGAGAGAATAACAGGGTAATAAGGATGAAATGTTTTCCTTCACTTCCGTGTCTCAGTTGGCTGTTTGCTCCCTCCTGACGACTGACAGGTTAGTGTGTGTGTGTGTGTGTGTGTTCGTGCACACGTGTGACAATGGCGTGTTTGTGCTGGCGTGCACGCTCAAGTTTCCGACGGGGGCTGACAGCCGTGCATCGTGTTGTGCGTGCGTGCGTGCGAGCGCGCGTGCGCGGAGTTGTTTGCGCTGTGTTGATATAGAGACGTCTACAGAGTCACGGCGAGGGCACAGGGATCCGCCTACACATGGGAGCTGTGGGCGTTCTCAAATGTTTATAAAACACAAACTGAACCAAGAACTCCCACCGGAACACACGTTGTACACAGAAGGAGACGAGTGGAGAAGAAAGGAAAAGGCGGAGGAGGGAGAGGACGCTCTGTGTGATGCCGTTTTCACGTTTGTAAATTAGTCGACGAGGAAATTGATCCGTGTAAAAGTAGCGACGTATGTTTTGTGTGTTAATACAATCCGTAGGACTCGTCTATCTGTAAAGCAAAGACTTTCTGTCCGTCTGTCTGTCTGTGACTGGCCTATCAGAAGAACTATTCATCCGGTCGGCTTCACACTCGGCAGGTTTGCTGCTGAGGGTCCAGCGACATGCAGTGTTGAATTTGGTGCAGATTTGGTGAGAACGGCAGTTTGTGGGGGGTCGTGGCTTCAGCTCTCTGGATTGAATGGCTCTGCAGACTGAAGCGAAGCTAACACCAGACCTGACGTTAGAATCTGGTCTCGTGTTAAAGCTATAAAAGCTCGACTCCCCGGCTATAAAATGACCCCATATTCTGCATTTGGGCCTCCTAACTTCCGGTTTAGTGCTCGGCTAACTTGAATAGAAGTAAAATGATTTAATCTTGCTGATTTTCTACACCTTCCCAGAGTTATTGGACCAAACGGTTTGACTGATGATAGTGAACCGAGTCGTTTCGTCGGGTGTTGTTACAGAAAGTTTCATTCTTCCACTGTGTAAGCTTATGGGGAAAAAGTCTCTATAAAATGACCTGGATGTTCCGAATAACTTTTGGTTTCGCCCTCTGCAAACTTGAACTTAAAATGATTTAATCCTGGGAGTTTCAAAATGTTAGTGAACAAATGGATCAAATTCTGGTACTGAAACAAATAATTTCTCAGAGGTTTTGGTACTAAAAACACAACATTACTCACCGTTTTGCAGCTTATGGGGAAAAAAATCTTTTGCATCGTGACTGCAGCTCCGGCACGGCACATAAATATAACTATATGTGTGACCACGACATAATCAGAAGAACATTTCAGAGTCAGGATTGGCTTTAATAAACAAAAAAAACACATTTTTCAAGTGGCATATTTAAAGACCTAGTCTTCTGCGTCTCCCCAATTTCATGTCGACACAGTTTATTTTGACCTCTCGCAGGCCGCACGAATCCGGCGAGCCCTGTCTGATAGGATTACAGCAGTAAGCGCTTGTATTTGTGTGTCGCTGTCTGTGGGTGCCTCTCCCTCCACCTCCCTCCGCCTCCCTCCGCCTCCCTCTCTCGGCGAGTGTGTGTGAGTGTGTTTCTAACTGAGTGATATAAAGCTACTTGAACGTGCTGTCAGATGGAAAGATGAAAATGAAAGAGGAGGAGAAATGATTGTGTACCACTCGCAGCACTCCACATGAAGAGCCTCCGGACCGTTTTGTGTCAAGCACCCCGACTGGTTCTGTATTTGATCGTGGACCCCCTTTTGATAAGTTTGTGTCCTTACCCCACATCCATGATGTCAGCGACCCGGTTGATGGGCTGCTCTGCTCTGACCAGTCGCACCCTTCGTGATTTTAACAGCGTGGAGTGCAGTTTTGTGTTTTTCCAGCGATAATACAACCTCAATTACGACGACAGCAGCTGCAGTCAGGCACAATGTAATAAAATCCGTCTGGTCCTCAAGACTTTCTCTTTCTGCAGTCTGTCAAATTAAAGAAATAAGAAACTTTGAATGTATAACTATGAGTAAGTACAGCAACTGTCTCTTGAAATATAATCACAGGGAGAGAGCGAAGCGTGAACGTCTGATTGGTTGTTGATGCCCAGATGTTCAGCCAACTCGTCGGTGAACTTCTCTCAGCCGACAAGCTTGTTAACCTCGCGACCTTCCACGCATCAGTCGCTCAGCTCAATAGGAAATTAACGGACTTGTAGTGACTCGTTGATTGTGTTGTTTGCGATGTTAACAGGAGGTTAGGGACTGAATCCGAGAACGCTTTTGTTGTCGACTCGACGCAGAGTTATATAATTATAAGCTGCTATTACAGAAGGAAGGATGAGAAATAAAGTGACTTCCTAAAGCAGTGAAATTCAAATTCGTCTTATTTTGTCAACCCTGTAGTGACCACACCACACGACACCATTGTTGCTCATGTACAGGATACAGAGGGTGTGATGCATTCGCATTCCAACTGCTAATTATCGTTATCAAAAAACATATTTCAGGGTTCAGTGTTGAAGGCAAATTAACTTTACTGTCTTCTTCATCTTCAATGCATCTGAAGCTGAAAATGAAATCAAAAACACTTTTAATTATGATGAAGTTCAACTGATGCACGTTGCCAGATTTGACTGACACTAAAAAGGCCAATAAACATGTTTTTTTTCATTTCTATATATACAGTATATAAAATGCTCCTCCAGTTATTATAGTTTTATCAGTATGATTAGTTACAATAATACATTCCTTACTTGTATTAAACATATAACAGTAAATGATGAGTAGAACACATTTAACACAAACTGTACCAGTGTAAAACAAAACAATTTAAGATACATGTTAGTGTGCGCTAATTTTATACTTAGTGTAATATCTGAGGCTCAAACCCACAACTAGCAGTAGGTTGGCTGATTCTAACAGAGCGGTAGGGTGACAAGTTTCGCCCTCTAATGAGATTTTTCAGAGGCACACTTTGAAATTTAAAGAGAATTAACCCTTGATTTATAGTTTCAGTCGAGGGTTAACTGGTGTTTAATTGTGTTACGGTCCTTTTCTTTATAACAAGCATAAAACAATCGCTTCAAATCTGCAGATGTCTCATTAGCTAACTAGTCCAGATTACATCCTAGGCCTGTTGTTGATTTGCACATTACAGTCCCACTCTGAACTCTTTTTATTCCCCTCTTCAGTGGCATGTAACGCCTGAAATTTAACCAAAGTCCGGCAGCGAGGTCGCTGCAGTTGGTCCCGCTCCTCTGATATCAGCCCAGACCGGATCACGGATGTGATGCTAACGGCCAGGTGACAACTTTGCTCATTAAAGTTGTGAACGAAATGCTTTCAGGTAAATGGTAAAATTATGGTAATACCAAGGATTGTCACAGTATGCTAGAGAAATCACTGTAGCTTAAAACGGATTATTAATAATGTCACGTAAAATCTGTTTACATATAAACGCTACTGATGACTACAGATGATGTATGAGGTGTCATGAAGACTTGTCCATTTCAATAACTAGCCGTTGTAACTCTGCAAGGAGGTAGAGTCAAACATTGGAAATAGGATTCAGCCTTAGAGGTTGTAAGCCTTGGTTTTTCTCGTGTATATATATATATATATTGCATTTGACAACAAAAACGGCAGCCGTGTTCAACAAAGTGGCTTGTTTTACTTTCTTCCATTGATGTAATATTAGTCACACTTTAGGGGTAGTTGGCTAACTGCACTGAAAAGGATCATAGTGGGTTTCTGGCGGAAAAGTACACTACTCTAATTGCCTTAAACCTGTTTCTCCCTTCAACCGGTCAATATGCCTGCAGTGTGTGTGTGTGTGTGTGTGTCTTCCGCTGGTCAATAAAGCGTGTGCTGAGAGGCAATTGGTTGTTTTTCCTCAACTTGACACGTTAAATGCAGTCACACTTCAGGTAAACACACACAGGCACGCTCGCGAACACACACACACACACACACACACACACACCCCTACATGTACACGCGCGCTACGAGGCTATTGGGTAAACGGTATTGATTCTGTCCTGCTTTCAACTTATTTTCCCTCATAACCCCTCGGAGCTCCATCGCACTCGCTGACGAGCGTGGAGAGTCTCTTAAATCACACCCACATGCAAACACAAACATTTTATTCACGAGTGCCGACGCGCTCGCGGAGAGACAAAGAACCGTTGTGAATGTCATTTGTTGATCCCGAATGAAACGTAGATGATGGAAAATTTCCAGCGATGACTTGAATCGTTTACTTTTAAAGCCGCTCTCGCTGAGGCCGATGTGTTGTCTCCGCTCCTTCAGTGGATCGGTGTTGCTGACGACCGGACTTAATTGGTTTAAGTTTGTGCAGCTTGATTTCCACCCACTCCAGTCATGTTTGTATCGACCGGTGTTCAGCGCTGTTCGCTCCTATTCAGTGTTTATACTTGAACCAGGCCACTAAATCAGAGAGATCAGGTTGTGTTTTTACAATCTACGTCTCGTCGTTGTAGTTTGACGATCATTCCAGATGGTTACGGAGGATAAATGGAGAGATCTGTTAGTAACAATCTCTGTGATTGGCTTGTGATTTCACTGTATCTCCACGTCTCAGCAGTTAATGTTCAAACTTTCCCCTCGACGTTTCCAAGTGGTGGTCTTGTTGCAAAGGCAACCGTTCAGCTTTTCTCAGAGCCTAGAAAACACCAATAACTCTGGACACACTGCGTTTGTTTCCACATTTCCGTGAAGAAATGATCAACACAACTTTGAAAAATATAAGACAGAGAAAGAAGCATGTTCACTGAAGAGGTACGGCGAAACTTCGCACAAACAAGTAACTACGGCAGGGGATTAATTTAGGGTGGAGGAGGACTGAAAGAAAAAACATTTGGAGAAAAGTTTTTAGTCTGTAGTAGAGACGTGAACGCTGGACGGCTTGTGTCAAGAATCAAGCCTTCGATTTCCGGGGAGATCTTGTAACCAGAGACGGGACTGAATCAATGTCTTGCGTGAACGGTGTCATTATTCTGTAGTTATTACATTGTGCAGTCAACATTGCACATTATCAAGTTGAAGTAGTCTAGTTGACCATTTCCAGATAGACTTGGTGTCTCGAGAAGTTAGCGTAGCTGCTGTTGGATCAGTCATGTCAGATCTGGAGAGTTTATTTCTTGGACCGAAGAGAAAAGAAAAGACACTGGAGGATTTTAACCCTAACCCTAACCTGCCGAGTACTTTTGACTGTGCCTTCCCTTTTCTGAATAGTTTCCACAGTGTACTGATGGTTCTGTGTGACATCAGGTTTCAGTTTGGACTCTGACAACACTTTACAGATTTCACAGTCAGATATATAAAGCAAACTTAACGTAATAAGAGGTTTTGCAAGACTGGGGATTGTTCAGTTGATCTCTAATCTAAGTGTTTATTTCCATCGAGGGGAAATTGATGTAAATCTGGCATACGAAAAGAATTAACTCTACTTGAGTGATGCAGGTGGCTGCCATGTCCAAAAGTATATTTTCATAGAGGAAGATGGATGGATGATACGTTTCAATTTTGAGGTTTTATGGTTCGGTTCCCCTGAATTATAAAAGTGGAATCTAGCGTGCAGCTTTTGCTTTTATCTGCAGAGATTTTGAGATATCTGTCTCTGAGGTTTCTGCCTTCACCCCAACACAAGGTAGATAAATGTGATTTCACTTTATTGCCACAATAATAATAATAATAATAAAAAAAAGTCGTATTTGGAAAATATATGTGATTTAAAAATCTCTGAATATCCCACAGATCTTTGCTATGTGCATTTTACATTATAACGTTGTTTTTGACACGTTCCTGCTGAATGTTTGAATGAATCTCTTGGAAAGAATATCTCAGAATTAAAGCCAAAACAATCTGCCTTGCTTGATACCACTTGAGGTAAATGGGGACAATGTGTAAGGAACTGGCATGAAAATCAAAGATGATGAGTAATGATAGTTTCTAATTAAATACGATAGAGTTGCACAAACGGCGCTGCTCCTCGCTGCCAGTGAGGCAGAGGGGAACGCTGTTTTTTAGAGGCAGGAGTGTGAGCTTTGACACCCTCACAGCGTCCAAGAATAAATAATTAGTGGAGTTGGCAGCGGGGGAAGACGGGGGACAGAGATGTCATTATTTACGCCAGATTATGAACTCATACACACATTGACTCACACATGCGTGCATATACATATTCACCGACGAGCGCTTGCAGATGTGCAGTGAGTGGTGATCAGGTCGGGTCTCAGCAGTTGCATTTAGATGGAACAGAAATAGATTTATTAGACGAATAAGTTAATATCCTCTGTTGGAGGTTTGTTTCTTTATGCCTCCGTCTTTTTTTTTAGCCACGTTAGCCGCGTGGCACGAGGGGATGGCTCGGTCTGTCTGACGCTGTCACTTTTGGTCCAGGCTAAAATATCTCGACAATTATTGGATGGATTGCAATAAAACTTTGAGCATTTCAGATCCCCAGAGGACGAATCACACCGACGTTAGTGGTGCCCTGTTCCCCGTAGCACCATCACGAGGATGATGTTTAGTTCAGTGAAACTTTGTTTGGCATTCTCTCTGCAGCAAAAGTAACAGCAAACAATGTCGAATAAAGACAATTAGACAAAAGCTAATAAATAGAACAGACAAACAATTACGGTAAGTAAAAGCAGCATCAATAATTAAAATCTCTTTCCAATTGTTGGATGAATTACGATGTCATTTATGTCCCATTCAGCATTGATTGTAACATCCGTGACCCTTGACCTTCCAGATTGCATCATCAGGTCAGGATTTGAATTTGTCCAATACTTTGATTTATGAACCAATACTTGCAAAACTAATGACGTTTACATCCGGCTCAGCTGATTAGCAGATATGCAAAACAAAATTCAGTTTGAGTCCTTTTTAGCGTAAACATTAGCTTGTGTCAGCTAACGTTAGCATAAACAAGTACAGGACTTTCACCCAGGAGACTGCTGTTCATGTCAACAATCGTTTTCTAACTTACTGACATTACGTACTTACATCTTGAACACAACGTAGTTTAAGTTACATACTCTAATACTGTAATACTGTAATATACTTATCTAAACCTAAACCCACAATGTTTTCCTCAACCTAACCTAAAGTCATTTTCATGTCAAAGAAACAAAATTCCAAATTCTAATAAAGAAACAAGTCATTTGGTCAGGACTGTGGAGGTCAGTTCACAAACCTTTCCCAGTGTAACTTTGTGGGAAAGAGTATTTTTCGGTCAGTGTGCGTTTACGTGACGTTGTAAACACACAGTTTAGCCACTGAGTCAAGTTGGCATCAAAGCCCAGCGTTGTTCGTTGGGTCTTGCTGTTAATCGATCTTCCCTGTTATTCAGGTATGAGGACGTGTCAGAACAGTTTAAGTTTAACTTCTGTTGAGTGATGTTTTATCTAATGAATGTGTCCCTGTGCAATGTCTTCTACTGTCTCTTACTGTCCTTCTCCTTTTTTGTCTATATATATTTTACTTAATGCCACATTATTTTTGAATAAACAGCGACTCCTTGCCTTTTCAGTTCTTTTTCGCACTTTGGTTGTAACAATGTTTTTGAATGTGATGAGTTTTTCTGACAAAAGAAAAATGACATTCCTCAAAAGCACATCGCTGAATACACACGACGTCTTTTATTACCAAACACCACATGATACGATGTTCAACACTAGTTTATCAACAGCGCTGTGTGTGAAATAGTTTGGATAATCCTGTTTTCTCTCCCTCTTTAGATCACTTTGTTGTATCAACCTCCCCTCCATCACCTCCTCCCTCACTGCCCCACCCTCACCTCCTCTCGCTCACATCAAGTGGACATCCAGACGTTTGTAGTCTCACATCTGGAAACAGCATTTAGCTCTGGTTGAGTCTCAGGAAGTTTTCACACTTCACGACTCATTAACCTGCAGACCCGCAGGCCTCCCGAGCAAGAGAGGGGGCAGCGGGGGAAGTGAATGGAGGAGGAGGAGGAGGAGGAGGAAGGACAGATAGGGGGATGATGAGTTGGTTACAGGAAGGGAAAGTGAGATGATGACGGAAAATTGAGCACTCAAGCTCGGCTAAAGTGAAAGTTGAATTAGCACATTCAGACACCAAAAATCTGCTCGATTCACCAGAGCAGGGAGAAAAATATCGCAGCTCGATTTAATTGGTCGGTGGCCGTTTTGAAACTCTGGCAGGTTTAACAGCAGATAACAAAGGAGGATCTCTGAGTCGGACGAGTTAACATGAAAGGAGAACGAGTACGGAAGACGAGCAGAAAGAAGTGCGAACATGTCCGGAAAAACAGATCGGACTGAGGACAAGAAAAGAGGGGTGATGAATTCGTTGGACGTGTGTGTGTGTGTGTGTGTGTGTGTGTGTGTGTGTGTGTGTGCTGTCCAGGGTGTCTGTGTCCAGCCCTCTGTGAGTAATGTGTCTGAAAGAGGAGCTTTCCTAATGAAACACTTTTCCGGGAGTGATAATTACACCAGTAGAAAGCAGGGACACCTCCAGTCAATGTGTGAAACTTAGCTTACTAAAACACAAAGTTCCTCCGAGGCTACTCGGCGCGTATATTAGTGTGTATTAGTGTGTGTTAGTGTGTGTATACGGCGAGCTGACATTATAAGCTGTGCTTAATAATCAGCCAAATAAGTTAGAGAGCGGACCTTCTCCCGGATGTGTTTGTGTTTCTCTTGTGCAGGGACACACGAGCTGACATTTACATGAGCTGAAGAAGCTGATTTAATGCATTCACTTTCTATACTTTTACCGTATGTGGAGGCTGCTTTCTGTCTCAGGGGGTCAAAAATAAAATTATATTAACTTTGCCCCCCCTCCCCCCCTCCCCCGACAGCCCCCGCCACCTCCCGCCACCTCCTTCCCCTTCCTCCTTCTCTGCCTTTGGTTCTTCGCTTTTCCCTTCTCCCGATTTCAATCTCCCCGGCACAGCTGACTGACAGCCTCTGCTTTCACCGCATGTCACAGTGGTTGAAATCTCACTGAGGGGCTCGATGCAGATAAGCAGCGGAGATGTGGATAAGCAGTGACAGAGCCGGGGCATCAGGTCGGCAGAGGAGAGAGAGCGAAAGAGTGAGGGGGAGGAAAAAGGGAACCATGGGAAATGTTCTATATGTATCTGAGATGCACAAATACACAAAAGATACCTGTGTCTTTAATGGGATTTTTTTTTTTTTTTTTTTTGTAGGGAAATCTTGTATCACACTTCGACAGCCAAAAGAATTTAGTTAAACAAATCAGACCTAGACCAGCAGAACAATTCAATTATTCTGCGTGGCTTTAATAAATGTTTGATATGCATTACATGGAAACTTTCTCATTCAAATTTTTACGATTTAACAGTTGGGGCTTTTTCCCATTAATTCTCGACACACAAAGTTACAATTTGCACTGTGGGCGTTTATTAAATAAATATGAAACAGTCTAACAGAATTACAGGCGGAGGAGCAGGATAGGGTGGAGATTAGGGGCACATGGGTAAAACAAAAAAGTTTCAACTACCGGTGCGTTTATAATACAAACTCCTGGCATGTGCGCGCTGGGATCTGGCAGATGAAGTATTTAATTCTTTGGTTTAATAGATTTTTTTTTTCCGCCTTTTTGGGAAAATATGCGCGTGCAGACTTTTCCACACGGTGCAAGCAAATCTCTCTTGTTTGTCCTGCTCTCCTCCGGTGATGAGATTCTGAGTCCTCTGTAATTTCTATAGACGTCCATAATGTTTTCCAACTGGCAGATTTACAAACAGTAGCATCTGGAGACTCTACTTAAGGGTGGCTTTAGCTGCCTGTTCAAAAAAAACTCTTTTAAAATTCAAGGATTACAGCCCTCTGGGATTTCAGGAACATGACTATCCATACCGCGAGCCTTACTGGCTTCACGCGGTAGTGACAGAAATAATATTCCTCTGAAGAAATGTATTATTTTTTGTGTCTTGAGAACACAAAGAAAATTGAATTAAAGGTTTGACACACCAACACCACATCAGCAGCTTTTCATCCACACGAGACACAAGCTGAAATATGGAACATTTAATATATATAAATACAACTAAACCTTTAAATCGTCATATTTACATCAGTGATGCCTTCACTGTAATCACTCTCACAGACTTTTGATGCTGTCATTACGTCATCACGCTTCAGTATGGATGGTTTGAGTGACCAATGTTATTGTGTTTTCAATAATGTCACTAGAATTGATTGTAGTTTCCTAACATTAGAATACTGACTATTTTTTCGTGATTATTTTTTGTCGTTATTTGAAGATGACTGTGGAGATACGGACAGGAAATGAAGCGAGGGGGGATGTCGTGCAACAAAAGTCGCTGGTCGGATTCAAACCTGGGACGCAGTTACGTAGTTACGTACGTATACCACTCTGATTACCAGGCAAAAAAATCACGTGAAATTCACGTTTGTACACAAATATCCAAGTATTCACACTCAGCGTCGTAGCAGTCATGTTAAAAACGTCTCTTTCTTCTCATCCTCATCTTCATCATCATCCACTCACAAATTTGTATAAATGAAACCGCAAACGTTGCATTCACTGACCTCCATGTTGACTTCTACATGACAGCATCCTGCACATGACATTGTACGGTGTGTAATTGTCTCTGTACACTCGTGGGTCACTTCAGGATCACGTTTGAAGCTGATACCGTCCACATTCAGGAGATAATGGATGACAGATGTAGGTGTAAATTGTTTGCACACTGTTATCAATAAATGAAAGTGTGATTCTGTGAGGACTGAAACATTCCGAGTGCAGGTTCACTTCACTTTTACTCCTCCACACCCAACAAAAGACCAAAAAAAAACCAAACCCCAAGGTGTGGTGAGTCAGCTGGAAGTAAAATGCATGAAATATCAGTATATCATTTTAAAAAGATGCTTTTAAAAGAAATGATCCAGATTTGTTCCACTGTGTTTAGGACTTCAATCAAAACCATTAAGTTCTTCAAAGAGAGATAATTTTGCCTTTTACATCATTGTAAAAACAGCCAGCAGCTTATTATAAGAGGCCCAATAAAACAAATCCAAAATAACAAATATAAAAACAAGTGGCTGTCCTTTTAAAAGAAAAAAGCATAAACGCAGTCGTACATGTTGTGTTTTTTTGTTTTTTTTCTCTCCACGAGTCGGGTGAATGAAAGCCCACTTATCGTCGTGCCAATTAGCTGCCTGATGGCTTTCAGCTGAAATTAGCCCATCCACTGCTGTGGAGTGCAGGTTAGACGGCAGCAGCCGCTAAATGAAGAGAGATACTTTGTCTCCCGAATGAACGAGGTAGAAACAAACCACCTTTATATTGTCCGTGTGGCTGTTTAATTACTCGCAAACGTACGTGAGGAACGTCCCGTGACATTTCTTCCCCCTGCTGATTGATGAATTCGGGTGCTGGGACTGAAACACAGCCGTGCTTTGGGACAGTTATTACGGTTATTTCTTACATTATGTTTGTGTGTTTGTAGGCCTGATTTTATTTGCATTACTTTGTGTATTTAAATGATAATGCTTGGTGTTAAAAGCAGCATTTCTGCACTGTGGGATTGTTTTTTCTTTTCAGTTTAAAATCTGAGCACTGTTTCCATCGCTGGTTTAAACTTACAGAGACCTTAACTTTTTTTTAAGCCTTGACGTCTTTACATTTGTCTTTTTTGGGGTTAAATCTGACGTGAAATCAGCTCCATACTCCATAAACTGTTAAAGAGCAACACCGCAGGGAGAAGCCTGTAACCAGATCATATGAAAACGTGAAGTGATTCATCAAAAGTTAATGAAAAACATGTGGAATCGACGCCCGGACGAGTCGTCGTGTACACGCAGGTTAAACAAGCAGGGAGATAACGCACCACCCTGCCTCACCCCATTACTGACATGAAGAGAATTAACTCCATTTTATCTGCCATAATCTGTGTGCAGACAGATACAAAACCATTCAGAGGTACATACTGGGTTAGTGTTCAACACTTTTCTTTTCCATAATTGATTTAATCAGAAGATGTTGCAGCGTCACAGACACAAAAAAAAAAAGATGGAAATGAGACTTTGACCAAATATTGATATACATGTGTCATACTTTCTTTTAAAGCATAAAAAATGATGTTTTTAAAATACAAACACGTCTTTTAATTAGATTGTAGGCATCATAGCATCGACTGTATGCATGTACTTGTCACTGTCACCCGGGAATCCGACTGGTTGCATGTACGTTGCGGATCGTAGTGGGGGATCGTGGGAGTTGTTGTCTTAATTGATTAGCAACCACCATCGCTGACTAAAATGTGACAGAGATGTTCAGTGTTTAGTCTCGTTCACTGACTCTCTTCCTCGCTCTCTGGTTCTCTGCTGAAGTTACAACAACAGACGGATGCCTTTATATCTGCTTGAACATTGTTGGAAACATTTGGGACAACATAACACAACTCAACAAAATACATAACAGGCGTCATTTTTAGATATTTTGACGCAGACATGTTGGATGTTCTGACTTTAAAAACATGTAAAACAACTAAATAAGCACATTTTTATGCTAAGTTTAAACCTGAAAGGTTCCACAAACTTCACCGTCATCGTCCTTAAAGCTCTGGATTCTTCATCAGGCCTCATTTCTTGTGCTGCAAGTGAAGTTAACATCATCAGAAGTCAAACCATCAGTTATGCTAAGAGGCCTGGCTGTTTCTTACAATTATTTCTTTGCAAACTCCACAACGAAATGGTTCTCACTTGCTCTCTATATACTGTATTTAAATGTGTAATTGGTACATTTAAACGCTGATAGAAGGCGCCACGTTTAAGTTTTCCAGCCTCCAGGTTTGCGGCTCCGCGGCCTCTCTCTCTCTCTCTCAGGTTCAGCTGCAGGTTCAAGTGAACTGATCTAAATTGCTGAATTATTGAGTTCTCAGCCCACAATCAGTGGCGTGGGCCGCACAATTGGAGGTTTTGTGATTTAATGCTCATTTGCACTTAGAGTTACTTCCCAAAAATGTTCATGTGCCCACTCTTGTACTTAAACGTATAAACTTGATGAATCACATTTTTTTTTCCCCACACGTTGCTGATTATTCATACAGACGTTGGAGGAGCTCTAATGGCCCTGAACTAAATATTATCGATGCAAGTTTGTGCTCTTTAATGTGTCCTAACACACGGACAGTGGAGCATGTACAGTATACGTATGAGCCCGTCTCGGTGCAAATAACCGTAGCTGAGACTTCTCTGATAAAAAGCACAGATTAAATCTATGTTTTGCTTTTGATGACAGATTTTATCCACAGTCACATATTACGCATTAAGGCTCGGAGTTAGAAACGCTGGTATCTTACATATCGTCCTCACTCCCAACTGGTCAAGTGATGATCTACCTACCTGGAGCATCAGTTTTGAAGGACTGATCAATACATTTAACATCCAGTTAGACTTTCAAAATAAAGCTCGCTGACAAACACTTCACCTCGAATGAGATGTCTGGACTGTTATTAACGTTGTGAAGCGGTCGTGGTTTGGTTAGGTTTAGGAAAAGATCGTACTTTAGGTTAGAATAACTACGTTCAGTCATGCATGTTAAGTTACAGTAGTGATATAACACATAATTTAGCACGTGTTGAGTGTTGAGTTGATGCTGGTGCTGGTCTACAGCCGGGTCACATGAGAGCATCATTCACATCCTGTAAACTACGAGTGCAACACACACCGAGCAGCGTCTGCAGTCCTTCAGCGTGAATGTGATGTGTAATGTGTTCGGCTGACTGAGACCTCGTAAACAAACACGGACCTACAAATTCACGTCCGCTCAGCCTTTAAGCTGCTGCTTCACAGAACCCAAGGAAACGTCATGCTGCACAGGAGAGACTTCCTCTTCGTGAGCAGAAGGTGTGACGAGCTGTGAGATCAAATTCTCAAGTACACAGACGCACATGTGACATCGCTGCTTGTTTCAGTCTCACCGTACAAAGTCATTTTTTTTGTTTGTGACCATTTTTCTGTCCTGATATTCACACAGACAGATGTACAGATGTGTGTCTGCACCTGACTCTTGTTATTTGTGTTACTACCAGTTGTTTTATAGTTAAGGGAACTACTAGTATTTTTATACCTGGGCCCTGTATTTACATGCTGTGACATGGCTGCAAAGGCTGCAACGTAATCTTCTGGGGCACAAAGTTACGTCCACTAAAAGTGCTTGTTGTTGTTACTGACAGGCTGAAGTTGTTCTTCTACAACGAAACAGAAACGGTTCCTACAGAGAGGGACCTTCTTTGTTAAGTGAGAGGTAGAAAAGTGAGTCACAGGGTTGAAGATGTGGGGATGGAGTTTGGAGTTTGATTAGAGGAACTGCTGGCGGGAATTTATTTCCAAAGCCACGATGGACCACGTCCATGTTCATGATGTAACGTCCCACCTCTCGTGAGATCTCAGAGCGATGAACGTATTTTTTGATCCAGTACGGCTACAGGTGATATCATCTTGAATATCCATCGTTTGTAAGTCAGCATAAAAATCATGAAGATGCTCCTTATGACTGCAGAACCTCAGTCAAAAACATCTGTTTTTGATGTTTTCTTCAGTGTCAGAGTTACCCAGTGATAGCTGTCTGCACAAACATCAGTAAATTGTAAAAAGAAACAGCTAATAGCTGATTCAACGTGTTTCGTTGGTGCAAATTTGACATAACAACAAATGCAGGAGAAAAGGGGGTTAAATTTTAGCCCCAAGCTAACTTCATGTCAATATTATCCTTCTTGTTTGGATCCCCAGAGGCCCAAATCATAGAGATCTTAGGCTGAGAGGTGCAGTTGTTTCTCATCGAGCTAACCGGATACATTGGCAGCTCGGTCAAGATTAGTGAAACAACTTCCTGTCCAATTTTGTCTTTTATCGAGTGTTTTTGTTGTGTTGGTGCTGGAGTGGCTTTCCATCATAATATTTAACTCCATGCACCTCCTACACTGCACTCAGAATCACCAATACACACTGTAGCATACACACCTTTCCTTTCCTAACAGTTTAATGCCCTTTTATACATTAATTCACTGTTAATTTAATTTCTAAACAACGTGTAGGTTATTAAAGCTCCGTGTCTCTTGAGATGGAGTCGATAAAAAGGCCTGAAATTGACATTTTGAGCACAAAGACGGCGAGGGTTTGAAACATGAATAATTTTGTCAGAGGCTGCAAAAAAACCCACAATATTTGGTTGTTGTCTTGACGCCGAATGTCTCACCAGAGGTCCAGACACAGCGTTTGTGGCATTGCAAATAAACCTGTCCGTTCACGATCAGCAGCGGTCCCTTCTCCTCCGCGGCGTCCACGTCAGGTTCGCGTCCCGGCGCCGCTAACAGCAGAAAGACTTCCACAGCGGCCGTATAAATAGCATTGACCCAGAGACACCGCACGCCCGCTGCTCCCACCGAACACTCAATTCGACTAACGCGAGGTGATTATACAGAGTGAAAATTTTTCATGCTTTAAAATTGTATTTGGTCATGAATTATTAAATCCAATCACCTTTAATCCAGTTTCCAGGTTAGGAGGCCGCTCGGCTGCAGGTTCATAAGCATACGGGCTGAAAACGACTGAGTCAGCACTGATTGACTGCCGGCTTTTGATTTACGTTCCCTCTTCGGCAACTGAGGACACATTCAGACCAATTATGCATTTGAAAACTTTTTTTTCCTTGGGGGGAGGAGGGGGTCAATAAATCACCCTTTAACGTATGTCAATATCACCTCCCAGTGTTGTCCCAGTGCTGAGCGGAGCTGTTGGGGTGGAAGAAATACGTTGGATTTATCATTTCAAATATTCACATATTCACAGAACTTTTCCTTTCTCGCGGATCTTTATCGATGCTTCACTGCGGTTTCAGAGAAAAGTGCTCCCCAGTTGATACGATAAGACATCGTCTACAATGTTTTTAATGCTAAATTCATTGTAGCTGACCTTTACTCGTAGTTTTCTTACATTTTGAAACAAGTCCCCGTCTATGTCTGTTATTCAGGAGATCACTGTTTTGCTGTGAAGCTCCAGAGACGTTTGGTGGACTCTGAAAACTTCACCCGACTTTCCATCAGCGTGAGAGTGCGGATATTATGACTGGATTTTCATTTTTGGGGTGAACTTATCCTTTAAAATGAGCTCCACCTCCACCAGCTGTAGCAGTTAAACGCTTCTTGCACATGAGTGTTTTAGTAATAAAACAAATAAAAGGGGAGATTAAGATTTCTGTCTCCTGCACAGACCTTTCCCTTCCTTCCTGGCTGCTGTCCGGCCTGTACTCACGTGGAGGATCTGATGTTCTGCACTGTAGTTTGTGTGTTACGCTGCTTCTTCACTCGTCCTCCGCCGCTGTACTGCTGGTCTACTGTACAGGCAACATGAAGAATACGGGGTCGTTTATAGATGATCAATATCAGCTGGAACAGTCGAGCGTTTGAGTCTTTCTGTCGGGACATGTGTCTGTCACTTTTATGCTTCTGTTAACCTCAATCAGCTGGTGCCAGACCTGTATTGAACAATTTGTCTCATACACTGGATAAATAACACGCACCACCTCTGTGTGTGTGTGTGTGTGTGTGTGTGTGTGTGTGTGTGTTTAACTCTGATGCTGAATCAATGCGACACCTCAGGGATGGCACAGTGGAGGTGGTGGAGGGAGGGGAGGGTCGTATGCCAGGCTCGTTCTTCACACTTTTTTCTTTCCTTTCCTCTTTTTCTTTTCTTTTCTTTTCTTTTTTTTAAAAAGCAGAGGTGTGTGCGAAATAATACCCGCTCATTAGGAGCAGCACGCCGGCTCCTGGTTAATTCATCCCGGACTGTCATGGGCTTGTGTACGACCCCCGGGTAACACATAAATCACGCGCAGAACCAACCGGTCGAGCGGCAAGCTTCATGCCCCTAACGCCGCTGATTTATCAACCAAATTACTGCGAGTCCTTGCTCGGGCCCCAACACTTTGCCGAGGAAATCACCGACTAACCCCTGAGCGAACCGATTTATTGAAAAGCTGTCCCCCTCCACCTCCATCTCTCCCCGCCCGGCCCCGCTCCCCGTGTCACTCCACTCATCTCTCACTGACTTAATTAAAATCTATCCCGTCGGCTCGTTGGCATTTATTACAACCACTGGGCTAATGAAACAAAGAGCACGACAAAAAAAAAACCCAAAGCTGCTTTGTGCCCATAAACGTTCATTAAAACCACAACACACACACACACACACACACACACACACACACACACACACACACACACACTGGCTTCTGACTGTACTTATTGGCATTTAAACAAGCAGCTGGAAAACAACAACGATTAAAAAAAAAAAAACTAAACTATTAAGAGGAAGTGAAGCCTTCTGGTTTAACTGCATCTCTGTTTTTGGAGGTCCCAAAGCTCGAGGTGTAAAACGAACAATAATAATGTCGCAAAATCAAATGTTTTTTTTTAAAATATTTTCTTTCAACCTATTAAATTGGTGGTCGTCTCTTTTAGACACATTTGATTAGAGGACATAAAAAAAGCATTGATTTTTCCTTTTTTATGCAAAACAAAGAACACTGTCATGGTGACTTAATCTTTTACTCTATGTTGCTCTTATCCCAGAATAACCCCTGGTGACACACTTATAACAAACACTTTAAATGTCCTAAAATGAGTCTGGGTCCTTCTGAGAATGTAACGAGTGACATCGCTTGTTTTGGGTGCTAATAAAAAAAAAAACAAACATAAAATCCCATTACTTGAGGGGTCTTTGCTGCTTAAAATGATTGTCGACATCAGTAAAATAAAGAGTTTATTATTTTAGTTTTGTTTTATAGCCTAACTGGACTTGTCTGATACTCAATGTGACATTTTCTCTGGATTACTTCCCAAAAAAATTTCGGTTAAAATCTTTATTTTATTTGCCATCTTCGCCAAGTGAGTTGAAGTCTTGATGTATTTGTGCAGGATGGTTTTAGAGCCGTTTAGGAGTCTCAGGGAGCCACATGTCCGATAATCCACCGAGCTCTGAGGTCTGGCTAACGCGCTAATAAAGTATTTAATTTATCTACTTTTAATTAGCTTTACCTCTAATTAGCTTCACAAATGAGGAGTGTGTAGGACGTGTAAATTGATTTGAAAACGGTGAGTGATCAGCTGCTCCTGAGCTGTAAAATACATTTGACTGAGGCCTGAGAGGTTTAACATGATGTAAGATGATTATTATTATTATTTTGTGTTAAATTTGCCACTTTTTTCCCCCCATAAAAGGAATTAAGGATCATTTTTGACCTCAGAAACAGAACAAAAAAAACAAATCTTCTGTAGATTCACTTCTCCAGACATGTCTCATGGGCTTCAATGAACCGCTGATGAATAAAAATAACAACTTTAATTGTATAATACCTTTAAAAAACAGCATTACAAAGATATTTATTGTTTAGTCTGGATGAAAACCTTGAAAGTGG